>NC_071266.1:18866165-18873665 GCF_023375685.1 Ictalurus furcatus
CTCACCGCATGTCTTCCTTGTACCTTGTGGGTCAAGTTGAGCCGTGCTTATAGGGTGTGATAAGTGCCTTTACTTAAAAACAAGTCATGCAGCTGCATTCTATTTAGTGTTCAGGTGGCATTCAAGGAAAGTTGCAGAGAGTCCAATCTCCAGAACTGACCAAGCACCTAAATGGCCTCTGAGGAGAGACACACCCAGATCCCCTGGAAGATGTAAAAGAGAAACGACTGAGTCAAGTTCGAAATGTGAGGAGAGAAGGATAGTTGGTCGTCCAGAACTATTCCAAGGCTGCGTATGTCGTGAGACGCATAAAGTGATGGTTATTTGGGCAGAGGTTCTATCAGATGATGCAAATCTGCTTGCACAAGGCATGGAGGAATTAACACTGACAGCAGGAGACTTTATAGTGTACATGTGTAATTCGTGCTGTTGCTTTAACCTTGCTTATGTAACCTTGTTATTTAACAGGCATGCCAATGAAGCACACCTTGAACTTGAACACAGAGAGACAGCAAAGACTTTTCACTGTCACTTTTTTATCCCACATCAGAGATAGAAAGGGATTAAAGTATTTCCTAATCTAACACCAGGCATTTGAAGCTGGACCCTTGGTGCTAAGTCAAGTTTCTTCTAGGTGAATCCCAATATCCTGCCTACGTTGCCCTGTAGAAACGAAAGCACTGCAGCTCCAGTACAAACCCACCCAGTTCTCCTGGGTAAGAAGAATAGTTGTGACTGTCAAAAGTTAAACTTATATATGCATGCACAGACAATTGTGCTGGCAGTATATATCCTCATATTCTCATATAGGAAGGTGATGCAACACCGCCGCAGCACTGTTAAATGAGATGTTGGATTTATCTATAGGGGAAGACGATACGCTGGCCGAACAGTGGGGGTGTTCATTTTACGCAGTCTTTCCGGTTGGAAAACAATAAATCATTTGGAAAAAATACAATAAAATTCAGTATATTTATGCAGATGCAGTAGGCCTACAGTGTCCTACGGTTTTCTTCATGTATTTAAAAATCATTTGCTTTTCACGGTCCAGTTAGAGTTCGAAAACATTTTCATATTCGAAAATAATCACTTGACTTGAAACATTCATTTTGAAAGCAGATATGTTCTTAAGTATTCGTACCAGTGCTGCCAAAGAAATGCTATAAGATGATAGACATTTGAATGTTTCAAAGCATATTTCATGCCAGATCATACTGAAAGCACTGCTGAACATTTTTAACAACATCGATAATTTCCATTACTCTCATTCTATAAAAGAAAGTGCGTTTTTTTTACGGACGAATTTTGTGATTTTCATACATAAAGCTCACAGAAATGCAGAAAACTTTCTCAAATTAAAGACCGTTCCACCGCTTTGGGTTGGAATGCTTCCCCTTTTTTCCGCTCTCATGGCTGCCAGGTGAGTTTAGGGATAGATGAGCTGAGGCTGATGTGTGTAAATCAGGTGTAAAACATTTCTAAAATGTATCCTGCAGTCTGAAGTCAGTGTCAGACAAACCTGTCAACGTGTCAAAACCAAAGTTTCCTCCAGGCTGCTTCACTCCCCGTTAGCCATTTTTCATCTCTCTATAATGCCAGTCAGGGGGAGAAAAGGGGAACGGGGCTAGTCTGCAGGTACCTGCAAGTAATGACCTCTAAATGACCTCTGAATGACCATGCTGAATCTTCTCAGTGATGACCACTGGACTGTCAGAATCCTGCAGACTCTCACAGTCTGACTGTCAGAAACTCACCACTGCTTATCGACACATTGCCGCTGGGAGAAACTGTGTGTGTGTATGTGTGTGTGTGTGTGTAAAAGAGAGTCTTAAGAGAGTGTGAGTGGGTCCAACTAGTTAAACAGTGGTGAAGATGGTTAAAGATTGGTCACAATATTTTACCAAAGTTATTTCTATTGCCAGAAAATCTGTATGCCATGATCATCAAGACACACACACACACGAAAATTAATCTGGTTGTGGTTAAGGGTTTATAAGGAGCCTCACAGCAAATAAGAAAACCAATGAATTGCATGAGTGCGTAGTTGCATTTTGCAGTGTTCTGAAGTGATCCTTAAGGTCAAGAGAATAGGTTGTAATCAGCAGGATTTTTTGCTGGACTTCTTTTGCATAACTCTGTCTCAAATTATTAAACATTTCCCTGTTGGTATGGTTTTGACCGTTATAGGAAAAATCCAAACATAGTACTTGGTGCTTTACTGACTGTCGTAATGTACTCGATGCACGATACAGTGGTGTTTGAAAGTTTACACAAAGATAACCCAATTAAACAAATGAGACAAAAATATCTTTGGTCGTTTATTTATTGAGGAAAATGATCCAATATTACATATCTGTGACTGGCAGACGTGTGTGAACCTCTAAGATTAGCAGTTAATTTGAAGATGAAATTAGAGTCAAGTGTTTTGAATTAATGGGATGACGATCAGGTGTGAGTGAGCGCCCGTATCTATCAAAGTCTGATCTTGTTTGTGGAAGTGTGTCACGGCGTGAACAAAGGACATTTTTGAGGACCTCAGACAAAGAGTTGTTGATGCTCATCAGGCAGAAAAAGTTTATAAACCTGTCTGTAGAGAGTTTAGACTCCACCAATCCACAGTCAGACAGATTGTGTACAAAAGGAGGAAATTCAAGACCATTATTACCCTCCCCCACACCCCCACACCCCACCCCCCGCTTTTTCTTTTATTTTAATCCAATAAATTACATTCAGCAGCATGACACCAACTCCTATTCATACAGAATTTGTATTTGTATATTAGTGTAATCTTCTTTCACAACGGCTGCACATGGCCAGGTAAGATCATTTATTTTAACGATGCTCAATTCCAGATATTAGAATATTCTGATATGTATATCTACATACTACAGATATGCATCTGTATTTTATGCCTATATTCATTCAGTAGCCTGAGTATAATAACAGCTTGGGGTGGACTACAGTATATTTTGAAAACCCCAGTATGTTTGCTTAAGATGGATGGATAGATGGATGGATGCATGGAAGGATGGATGCATGCATGTACGCATACATGTTAGATGGATGGATGGATGGATAGTTGGTTAGACGGTTGGGGGGTTAGCTAGATGGATGGTTAGATGAATGGATGGATGCATGGATGGATGGATGGCTGGCTGGATGGATGGATAGATTGATGGATAGTTAGATGAATGGCTGGATGCATGGAAGGATGGATGGATGGATGGAATTCATCCTCCAGAGTGAAATTTGGTCAAACCTCTGCAATCTGGACTGTGGTTCTATTTACTGTGTGTATTTGCATATGCGCTTGTGTGTGTGTGTGTGTGTGTGTGTGTGTGTGTGTGTGTTTGTGTTTGTAGCCCAGCACTGCTTGATTAGCTTGAGTGTGAGTTATATAACAGGGTGTGAGTCCAGAGTCAGAACTCCATCCCTAGGAATCACTGTCTTTCATTTGCCATTAATAGAGTTCATCTGGAACTGAAGTGAAAGACACAAGCACGAGAGTTTTACTCTCTCTCCATCTTCATTCTCTCCACATACACGCCCTGACACTCATTTCCTACTGTATGCTTTTAAAAATCTACTTCACTTTAGCTTTTACTTAATACTGCATAATCATTTTACCTACAGAGAGATCAGAAGAGCTGTGAACATGTCATCAAGTCCAACAGACTGCATATAACCTGCTATACATCCCTAACCAGAATATATACCCTTCTCTCAAATTCTCACTGGCGCTTGTTTCTCTTCTCTGCTACTCTTTCATGGGCATCTTGCGACTAGCTTCATGGTTGCTGCATGCTACCATGCTTTGGTCTGCATTATGTATTGTTGTATTGGAGATTTCATCAAAAGCAAAGTCACCTGTGACTTCTCCCTCACAAAACATGAATAATACATTGCGATCTCGTTAGAATGTGGACAAGGTGCCTGAATTAAAAATCAATGCACACTCTCTTCACTGCAAATGAACGTGAGTGGGAACAGCTTTTTTGTGGATGGAGATGTCAGTGTGGATGCAGACTCTCAGACAGAGACACAGCCATCAGTCAAGCCTTCAGTGCTCTATAGTCATTGAACTCTAGTCATTACTGCACCACTTCACCCCACTCCCTTAAAATGATTGCATAGTTATTTCTTTTTTTTTTTGGAGGACTTCTCTCAGAAGAAGAACAGCCAAGACATGCCTTGCTTCCAAATGTATGTAAGGGATAAAAAATCAAATCAAATTTTATTTGTCACATACATAACCATACATAGTGTGACACGCGGTGAAATGCTTTTTACGACCGCGCCGATATGTAAAAGAGAATTAAAATTTAAAAAAAGATTAAATGTAATAAAGATCAAAAATATAATCAGAAAAAAACCCAATATAATATATAGAGAATAAAACTAGAATATATGAATAGAACATTTCAGAAAAAAAAAATACAACTGTATATCGTGAAATAGTAAAATGACAAAACTGAAAAGGAAAAATTTACAATTATAATATACCAAATGGAGTAGAAATACTGTACATGTGCAAATGAGGTGTGCAAAATATGATGTGAGTGAATGTAGATGTATAAAATGTAATAACAGGCAGGATGAGGTAGTGGATGTTGTATGTGTGAGTCCAGTTCTAGTCCTGGTTGAGGGGAATCGCCTGCGGGAAAAGCTCCTCCTCATTCTCTCTGTGTTGGCCTTCAGGGAGCGGAGACGTTTCCCTGACCATAACAGAGAGAACAGTCCATTGTTGGGATGGCTGAGGTCCTTCGTTATTCCCTGGCCTTGGTCCAGCACCACTTGTTGTAGATGGACAGCAGGTCAGGGAGCTCAGTGTGGATGATACGCTCAGCTGTTCGCACCACCCTCTGGAGAGCTCGTCTGTCCTGCATGATGCTGTTCCCAAACCAGGCTGTGATGTTTCCCGTCAGGATGCTCTCAATAGTGCAGGTGTAAAAGTTCCTGAGCACCTTAGAGGACAGTTTAAAGTCTTTCAAGTGCCTGAGGTGGAATAGACCCTGACAGGCCTTCTTCACCAGGGTGCTGATGTGACAGAACCAGTGATGTTGACACCAAGGTAACAGAAACTGTCCACACGCTCCACTGGGGTCCCGTTGATCTCAAGTGGATGGTAGCTCCTCTCCTGCTTTGTGTTGAAGTCACAACCAGCTCCTTTGTCTTGCTGACGTTCAGGAGGTGATTGTTCTCCTGGCACTTGTTCGCCAGGCTCTTAGTCTCCTCTAAATAGGCCTTCTCGTCGTTATCGGAGATCAGGCCCAACACAACAGTGTCATCAGCAAACTTAATAACGGTGGAGGAGTTGAAAGTGGCTACACAGTCATAGGTGTACAGGGAGTACAGCAGGAGGCATGTAACATGACAGGCATGCTGTTATAGGAAAATAATCGAAAACAGGATGCTGTCAAGTGGTCTGACAGGACGTGAAGTTAGTGGTACCACCCCGAAGTTGATTAATTTCCTAAGTGTTCCTCTTATACCACAGAAATCTACTAACAGTTACTAACATGCATCCATTTTCTATACTGGTAATATTTCAGGGTCACGGGGAACCTGGAGCCTACCCCAGGAGGCATAGGGCACAAGGTGGGGTACACCCTGGACAGAGTGCCAATCCATCACAGGGCACAATCACATACACATTCAAACACCCATTCATACACTACGGACACTTTGGACATGCCAATCAGCCTACCATGCATGTCTTTGGATTGGGGGAGGAAACCGGAGTACCTGGAGGAAACCCCCGCAGCACGGGGAGAACATGCAAACTCCACACACACAGGGCAGAGGCGGGAATCTAACCCCCACCCCTGGCGGTGTGAAGCAAATGTGCTAAGCACTAACCGCTGGCCATGGCACTGACAAACCCTAAAACCCTGTGTCCTGAAGACTTTCAGAACTGTTAGAAAGTACTGACATTGGAGACTCCTTCCAAAAATGCTAAATATATGTCTCCTCACCGAAAGCATCACTATATTAAGGATTACACGTTTTTAAATTCAGTTTATGTGGAACACCCACTATAAAAGTCACTGTGCAAATGACGTCTGTTACTATAGCAACGATAATGTATTACAACGAGCGCATTAACTTAAACTGTGCTGACACTTTCTGACCAATCAGAATCCAGCATATCATCAGCCCTGTTGTATGAAAATCTATAAACGATAATATCATCCACGTCTAAATTTCCATAGAAGTAAGTACTGGTTCAAAGTACTTTGGTTTATTTTTATGCTTTAGATTTATATGGGTCAATGTCACCAGCATATTTTCATCAAATCGGCCTATTCCACATGTTAATGAATCTTTCATAATACCAGCCAGCCCAGTTTAGGAGTATTCCCCTGGGTCAAACCTCCAATGCTGTATACAGTGTTGCTGAACAACTAGCTTGAAGTAAATGGGCTTTTAGCATGTAGTATGCTTAACGCTAATTTGTGTTCTTAAACTTCGTTAGTTATGTTTGCTCTGAAATTTTAAGAAGTATATTTAGACAACAGTAGTCTAACTGTAGTCTCTGTAGTCTGATGAATTTAATGGAAGCCGTGAATCAGGAGCCAGATACAGGGCTGTAATTGAGTCATTTGAATTCACTCTCTCTCTCTCTCTCTGTTTCTCTCTCTCTTGCTCGCTCACTCGCTTGCTCTCTCTCTCCCCTTTCTCTCTCCTCTCTCTCTTTCTCTCACTCTCGCTTGCTTGCTCTGTCTCTCTCTCGCTCTCCTCTCTCTTTCTCTCTCTCGCTCACTCGCTTGCGCTCTCTCTCTTTTCTCTCTCTTTCTCTCTCTCGCTCGCTCGCTCTGTCTCTCTCTTTCTCTCCCTCTCGCTCACTCGCTTGCTCTCTCTCTCCTCTCTCTCTTTCTCACTCTCGCTCACTCGCTTGCTCTCTCTCTCCTCTCTCTCTCCTCTCTCTTTCTTTCTCGCTCGCTCTCTCTCTCTCGATCGCTCTGTCTCTCCCTTGCTCTCCTGTCTCTCTCCTCTCTCTTTCTCTCTCTCTCACTCACTCGCTTGCTCTCTCTCTCCTCTCTCTCTTTCTCTCTCTCGCTCACTCGCTTGCTCTCTCTCCTCTCTCTCTCTCGCTCACTCACTCGCTTGCTCTCTCTTTTTGTCTCTCGCTCGCTCTCTCTCTTTCTCTCTCTCTCTTGATCGCTGTCTCTCCCTTGCTCTCCTCTGTCTCTCTCCTCTCTCTTTCTCTCTCTCACTCACTCTCTGTCTCTCTCTTTCTCCTCTTTCTCTCACTCGCTTGCTCTGTCTCTCTCTCACACTCCTCTCTCTTTCTCTCTTTCTCGCTCACTCACTTGCTCTCTCTCCTCTCTCTTTGTCTCTCGCTCGCTCTCTCTCTCTTTCTCTCTCTCTTGATCGCTGTTTCTCCCTTGCTCTCCTCTGTCTCTCTCCTCTCTCTCTCACTCACTCTCTCTGTCTCTCTCTTTCTCCTCTTTCTCTCACTCGCTTGCTCTGCCTCTCTCTCACACTCCTCTCTCTCTT